>NW_019524797.1:212586-214173 GCF_002814215.2 Seriola lalandi dorsalis
TGACATAGGCCATTATACAACCGGGGGTAGAATTGCATGTTCCCCTCAACTGAGGATTCAGGCGATTTTACCAGAGGTGGCCAGCATCATGAGGGGGTGATTTAGGCAAAAAAAACATTTTTGTCAAAACATGACTTAGGCCATTATTTTAGGAAGGTGACGATATAATTTAACTATTTTAGGACCAAAGTGACATCTAAGTCACTTTTGAGATCTTTGCCACCTAGTGGCGGAATTTTGAAAAACTTTTTAGAAATGTGTTCTATGTGCTCTATTTAATCTGTTTTATGCCCCCCTTAATTTTCCTTGCAGTAGAAATGGGTCCGGGTCTTTATGGGTTAAATTTGATTTACTATATTCCCAGGAAGACCATTCAACCCCCACTACACCATAACCAATGCAGTGAGTAACATCATCTCCTCTGTGGTCTTTGGACATCGCTTTGAATACAGTGATCAAGGCTTTCGCAAGGTTCTGGAGTTGGACAATGAGGCCGTTTTGCTCACTGGCTCTCCCCAAACACAGGTAATTCGTCTTTTAACTATTATCTTGTGATCACAAAACAAACTGTACAGACTGTCTCTTATACACATCTAGTGGCTTTCCCCCTCTGTGCACACCGCTTTGTTCAGTAAATCAGAGGAATGCTGCAGGGAAATGTGTTTAAGGGAGAAGCTTGTGTGCCATGCCACCATGCCGGTTTAAGTCGTGTTAGTGTATTTAGAGCTGGGTTCAACCATACTTCCTACTGTAGTCTGTAAGTAGCTGGCATTGCTGATCATGTGTTTTCCTCTGCCTGTGGCTGCCTCTGTGTGTGTTTACATGCAGAAGAAGTAAGGATAAGCCGTAAGGATATTATTCTGCCAGAGTGCCGTAATTGCGAGGAACGTTTAAGCCTCTTTGAAAAGCTTAGCATTAGGAAGTTGATGACTCCTTAATTATAACTGTCGCCATCCAAGTAACTCTGCACTGATGGTCAGCTGAGAAGAATCATTGATATAGTCAGATGCGCACTAGGGATCGACCGATTATCGGCCGGGCCGATTATCGCCGCCGATATTCAGCATTTTGACGCATATCGGCATCGGCTTTTTTTAAAATTCGACAGCCGATAAGAGATCAATTTAAAACTGGGTTATTTTGGCTCTGATGCAGCCGCGCCTCTCTGTCTGCTGTCACTACTCTGTCGCCAGCATTGTCCCACCCACAGCACCATCTGATTGGTTACAAGCAGAGCCACGGTAACAGCCAATCAGCAGTGTAAGCTGTGCATGAACAGTCCTTACACACACGTTGGAGAAGGTCCGGAGAGCAAATACTTGTTTTGAAGGTAAGTTAAGGCAGCAGAGTTTCCTGAAATTGTAATAAAAATCCCAGTCCTCTACAACTCACAACTACTAGTAAGATTACTGTGAGCCCATTAACGTTATATAAACATAAGCGGCAGCTCTGCTCGCTCGCAGTCCCTCCAGACGTGCCTGTTAATCACTTGAAACAAGGTTGCTGATAATATTGATATGTCCGGTTTTATTGCAGGGAAGCCCGTCGAGGTGAAGGCTGGTTAGCTTTTAGCGTAACGTTAACCCA